>NC_056606.1:18158364-18189892 GCF_018340385.1 Cyprinus carpio | reverse complement strand
GAGGTTTATTAGCGGTATTGTCTGTCCGGTCCTCCTCTTTTTGTCCTAGTGTGGTGATGACTGGATCCTACAACAACTTCTTCCGAATGTTGGACCGCAGTCAGCGGCGGGACGTCACCCTGGAGGCTTCAGCGTGAGGCTGCAAGCCCAGGCAGGTCCTGAAGCCGCGAGGGTTTGCTGGCGGTGGCAAGCGAAAGAAGGATGAGATCAGCGTGGACAGCCTGGACTTCAACAAGAAGATCCTACACACCGCCTGGCACCGCAGGAAAATATCATCGCCGTGGCAACCACCAACAACCTCTACATCTTCCAGGAAAAAGTGAACTAAAACTGTCGTCATGGGAAAGAAAACCTCCGAACCTCTCTCTCTCTCTCTCTCTACGTGAAAATGAAAAAAAGACCTAGCAAAAATAATTTCTGTGACAGCCACCATCATCACATAACCAACCTTGGCCTACTCCAGGAGAGAATGAACTAGTCGAGCCAACTAGCGTCTGCCAATACTGAGTAAACTGGTTCAAACTGGTCTGGAGAAGAGCGCAACCTGGCCTCGGCCTTTGACACGCGCCTTGCTCTGGTGATGTTGTGCCAACCTGTGTCTGTACCCTCCATCCCTTTACCCACAAGTCTGAGCCCAGGGACGAAATGGGCAACAATCTGACAGATTTCAACCATGCGCTTTTTTTTTCCTTTTGTTTTTTGCCTTTGGTTTATTCAAGTTGTCTGTATAAAAACTAATTTGAACTCAATGTGGATGTGTCCCTGTGTCCTTTAATCCTTCATATGTATTTTTGTGCCATTGTAACAGTTTTAACCTTCTCAGAGAAACTGCCAAGTTGTTTAGTTTGTTTTAATTCTGTTTCAAGAATGTGTTTCTCTCTCTCTTTTTTTTTTTTTTTTTTTTTGGTTATTTTTAGATCACTGCTTATTACATTGTACTGTCCCGTTACACTCCATTAGAGGCTACAAAAAGGTTTCTCGCTGTTACTTTTCAGATATCCACACTCTCACTGTCACATCGGCCCAAGGTATGTGTAGTTTCTTTACAAAGAACCTTTCTCTAGGTATATAAACAGGTATGTGTAGTTTCTTTACAAAGAACCTTCGCCAAATACATCGTCTGCCATGGATAATACAGTGTTTTTATTTATTTTCATGGGTCCATGTGAATGGCGATTGTTTCATCTGACAAACTTTTTCGTTTTTATTACACAACTGCTGTGTAAAATAAATATAAAAAAATCGGTGTGTGTGTATATATATATATATATATATATATATATATATATATATATATATATATATATATATATATATATAATACTATCTTACTATGAATGGTCAGAATGACGACTTTACTAATGAAAACCATAATAACATTAACCTTATCTATTTTGTAAATTTATATTATTGATCTAATTGTGAACGAATCGTACATGCATAGCTTTCTGCCTTCATCCAGTCAGCAACCAATTTAGTGCTAGAATCAAGTGTATATTATTAAGTTTTTTTCGAAATGCCGTTTCACTCAAGTATACGTCAAAATATGGGAGAACAGTTGTTATCTGAACCATAGATGCACATAAATCTCGATGGCTAAAGTTTGCAATTTGCTACCAGTATCGGTGAAGGGGGAAATCACAATTGGGGTAGTGACTAGTATAATGGAAAAGTGCTAGTGACCAAAAAAAACATACTTCAAATGAAAAGTTACTAATGAAATTTAAAAAGATAGTGGTCATTACTGGATGACTTGCAGGTAATTATAAAAGTATCAGCAACAACAATAGATGCTAGTATGTTTTAAAAAATAAATTAATGGGGCTTACCATACGGCATTTTAGTATATTGACATAGACTGCGTTCATATACACGGTGCGATGTTATTATAAATAAGCAGCCTGAGTCCATTACGTAATGTAAGTATCTTTGTTACCAGATACGTGTCCATTTGCGTCATTTTAGCGCTGCAGGAAACCTGCGCTCCCATAACAGTTCTGAGGCCAGCCACTGAAAACAGTTATTAACGAATTTAAAAGCACCCCCTCCACAAAGCGTCCGATCCGTGATCAGGCTCCGTCATGCCTGAGCGTGCAGGTCCAAATGTGCGCGTCAGCGCGTGCGTGCGTGCGTGCGTGCGTGCATAGAGTGTGTTCGTGCGGCGCTAACAGACAGTCTTGTGCAAGCCGCCCTACACAGAGGCACGATGTCCGACGCTGCTGCTCCAGCAGACAACAACGGGGAGCCTGGGTTAAACGGTATGTACAGCCGGAGCACCTCGCTGTATTGCACTGACATCTATAAAATCTCTTAGATAAGCCTTTGACTTGTATGTTATTGGTGTTTTTTGATACTTTTAATTATTTTACTTCATGTAAAATGCTTGTTTTTTTGTTTTAGTTCCAGTCAACATTTTTGAGCTATAAGGAGGGCGGGGTTTGCTGTAATACTACTGCGTCATGTTTATTGACAAGCGTTCTGTCCAATGGCCGTTGAGGTTTTGTGTTGAGGCGGGTCTTAAAAAGCGATTGACTTGAATTTAAACCAATAGTGTGACTATACGTTTTCAGTAGGCTGGCCTAAGCCGATGTCAACAAGGCGAGAACTAGAGCAACTCGATAATGGAGATTGTGGATGCTTGAAACCCCATTTTTATTCGTGTAATAAATATGTAACACATACCAGTGTTTCTCCGGTGTGTTTATAAGAAGAGGCTCAAAGAAAAAAAAAATGTTTTTGTTCATATTTGTTTGACATGTAATGCATGACATGTGGCAGCAAATAAGGTCTTTGTGTGGACTGCGAGATTGCAAACAAACTGATTCAGAAAGTGGCCTCTGACACAATTTAACTTGTTAACTAATGCTTAATTGGCGTAGTAGACGAAAAACCACATGAAATGCATTTAAAAATAATTTGAAAGCGAAAAAAGTAGACAGACAATAGTTCATTATCATACAGTATGTGTGGATTTGCTAAAAACATTATTTGTCAGCCTGCTATTTAAAATCCATATCAGTTCATTCGTCGTTATATATACCGTTTTTGGATACAAATAGTGGGATTCCTAAAGATGCGCTAAAGTTACAGGAGACTAATCAGTCTTGTTGAAATTTCTGGTATGCTTTCTGAAATGCGAAGAGCAGACAGTTAAATCTCGCTGTCTAAATATTAAGACCACTGATTTTGGGCAGTGTACTTAAACTGGCATTCACTGTAAACAACCAATATTAATGTAAGCTGCGTGCGCACTGTGACCAAAGCTAGTTAAGCGTCACTAGTCCTCACAGCTGTTGACCCTAGTTCAGGACGCCAATTAATACATTCTACCATGGAAAAGGCTTGACTCATGAATATTAATTAGCAGTGAGCCAGTACGCCTTACTGATTGGCTGAAAGGCAGACATTGGAAAGCGAACGTTAGTAAGCTGGCCAATTACCTAATGGCGAAGACTCGCGTAATTAATTTAAATTAGGCTACGTGACCAAAATGTGCAGGGAAGTTAAAGCGGTCTCAGAAGAACATAATTAATATTCATGAGCTGCGCGTTCACCATAGTAGAATTCGTAATTCTATTTGTAGCGGCAGCGAATGTGGTCCGGGCTATGCCTACGTGTGGAAAGTGTCAGAAAGAAAGCCAGGAAATAGAATTGGGAGTGTGAGTTTAGGGCGGTGAGTCATGATATTTTGAGATCGTGAAGTAGCAGCGGTTTGCTTCATGTAAAGCAGGTAACTCTTGAGGAAGGCTGGTGGAAAATGCATGGAGATCTCGGCTCATGCAGAACATTTGATTTGCGTGTCTGATGTTCCTATCTTTCATTTCATATATTAAGAGGTGTCCTAAAGGCTTAACAGCAAAATAAATCAAATTAATTATCATTTCGCCTTCACGTTTAATTCTAAAAGGAAAAGAGCATGGAAAACGGCAAAATTATGGTTTTTAATGCTCAAGGATATCACAGTAGTAACGGATTACATGTAATCTGGATTACGTAATCAGATTCCAATATAATATATATATATATCTATATATAGGTATATATATATATATATATATATATATATATTATACAGAGCTGGGTAGTAACGGATTACATGTATCTGGATTACGTAATCAGATTCCCAAAACTCAAGTACTTGTAATTAGAGTAAACTACTTTTTTCAAATACTCGTAATCAGACTACAGTTACTTTTTTATGGATTACATGATTACATATTATTTACACAATGGTAAAAAGTCGTTCACAATTAAATGATTCGCCTAAGTTTCCTTTGTTTAACGTTTATATTTTTCCTATTAAACCTGCCGCTTATATACGTTCGTGATTTTTTGAGTTTTTCAGGCGGGGGTGGGTGGGGGGGGGGGGGGTGGTATGGGGTGTCAGAATCACGCTCAGAAGAAATCAGCAACAAGATAACGGAAAATGGAGGGGAACGCAGCCTTTTAAAAAAAATCGCTGGATGTACTGACATGATTTCATTTTTAAAGAAAGACAAGGGAAAAAAACGGATGTCACTGTTCAGTGTAAGCTCTGCCTACCAATGAACACCGCCTTTGCGAAACCGATATTTTTTGAAAACGGGTCCCAGAGTGGATAAATTTGAAAACACCGCCTTTGCGTTTTCGTGCAGACAGCAAATCTGTTTATTTTCTGAAACGATGACGTCATCAGCCCACGTCTTGCCTCCATTCAGACACCGCTATGTCACGTAACAGCAACAAAAACATGAACAAACACTGAAGGATTGTCTTTTTTATTAACTAACATTAACACAGATTAATAAATGTGTTGTTCCATGTTCGTTTGTATACTACGCGCAAGGTTTATGCGCATAGTCCAAGTCTTCTTCTTTTTCGTTTTTAGTGTAATTACAGCACCACATGCTGGTCTGCATGTATACTACATCATTTTGTGTTGGTTTTTGTGGTTTCGTGTGGACGCAGATATTTCTTGAGACGAGAAAAAAAAAAGATCGGATAGGGAAAGCTGTTTGAGATGAAAGATTTGACCCAGAAATGGTCTTTAATATATATATATATATATTAGCAGTGTTATTGTTGTGAGTTTCATGTTCTTTAATATTCATTTTTGTAATATTGTTTGTCTTTTCCTCATTGTTACCATGCACTTAAAATGTTTTGAGATGGATAGAAATGTCATTGCTGTGTGAGTTTAGTCCTTTTTCAAAATTCATGTTTGCAATGTAGCTATTGTTTGATGTTTTTCATTGATACAGTCATATACACTTCTAATGTTTTTAAGATTAAATATTTGACCTAGCAGTGATATTGCTGTGAATTTCATGTTTTTCAATATTGTTTTTTGTAATGTAGCTGTTTTCTAAATTTACGTAAATATCCTTTAAAATCATAAGATGTGATTTTGTTTTATTCAGTGTTACTCGCAAACACTGACAGCAAGGTACATTAGTGTTAGTATTTTGTAAGTATTAACTGTCCATACATTGCACTTGAAAAAGAAGCTATTATGGCCCTTGTTGGTGAAGTATTTTTTTTATTTTTGGAATATATTCTTTCTTTGTATCTGTCAAAATAGTACAAGATTAGGCTAATTCAGTATAGCCTATGTGATATCAAATTAGGGTTAGCACAAATGTAATCTAAATGTAATCCAAAAGTAATCAGATTACATTACCAAAAATGTGTAATCTAAGAGATTATATTACTGACTACAAATTTTGTCATGTAATCTGTAATCAGTAACTGATTACAATTCATAAGTAATCTACCCAGCTCTGTATATATATATATTTTTTATTATTATTATTACATTTTAACAAGTGCCTGTAAATTATTATTTTTTACAGGGTTATCAACTAAAGCAATAAACCATTTCTTTATTTGAAATATGCATTAACTAAAATGAAATTAGTTATTTCTCATTTTCGTTAAGATGAAATGCTAAAGTAGACTAAACCTAAAAACGTAAAAAAAAAGTAGATATTTTAAAAAAATGAAAAAAATGACAAAACCATACAACAAAATTGATAAAAAAAAATAAAAAGGTGATTTTATTTCCTCAATGAATTTTGTGGCCGTTGTGTTTTTCTCATTCACTAGATTTTGAAACTGTATCATCATCACCACAGCTCCATTAACTCATAAAACTTCCCACAGATGAGACTGACTTTTTTTGGCCAGTTTTCAATGCAGTGATTTGATGACCACAGCTTTCGCACGCACTAGTGCTAACTAGGGGAAGTGAAATAACATCTTAATGTTGGCCAAGTTCTTTTAGTGTAACAGATGGGCAAATGTGGGCTCAGCTTAACAGTCTTTGTTTGACCATTTGGATGCGTCTGGCTGTGTACTAGACATGATGAGTGCTAGCTGGAGGACGTGTGAAGAGACTTTGCCCACAGCCAAAGATCTAATACAACAAATCTCTCAAAACCAGTCAAGAACATGTCCGGTCTGACTGGGTCATATTTCTTCCATAAAATCAAAAGCAGGGACGAACTTTAGTGGCGATCTTGTTTTAATGAAAAGTTGATAATGTTCTGTATTTGTTCTGAATAAACAAATGTAGTTTGGTAATTAGCAGTTTAAGCATAAATCATGGCTTTTTAAATATAATGTCAATTGTCTACAATTACTTGTCTTGTATAATGTGTATGTGAGTGTGTGAAAGATAATAAAAATAAAAATAAAATATAAGAAATACTAAAAAATAGCAACATGTCCAGACTTAATTTTGTCCTTTTTTAAATATTTTATTTTATTAGTTTAAGATTAAATATGGCCTGTTTTAGTAAGTTTTCACCCAATAGCTTATTTGTCTACCAGAGCCACACGTTGATCACTCTGCAGCCGTGATGCTTTAGCGTTTCATAAACGAGCCTGTGTAATACTATCATCTGATATCTCTATATTCCCTGATGACAGCCAAAGTAATGTTCCACCGTTGGCCAGAATGTTCAGCTTGTCCGCCGCTACAGCAACACTGTTTGTGTCAGTGGATTGAGACAAAGGTCAGTCGTCTCTAGCAGCGCTAGAGGATGGGACAGAGACATGCATTGCTCATCCATACTGACAGGAAGATGTATCCGAGTAGAGTTAAAGCAGGCCCTTGTCACATGATCCATGTTTGCTCAACCCAAGGAAAGTCATGCTGACCTTCTTTGTCTTCCTCTTTTTGTTTTCCTGGAAGTGGCCCGCGAGGCATTTGGTTAATACTTAGCTCATCCTGGTTGGTCAGCAGCATGCGCTGGGGAACCAGAGCGTTGTGTTGAGCCGGTGGATTGACTGTGCGATAACACAGACGTTTGTGATGAGACAGCACGGCAGATGTGGGTGAAAGGGGAACATGGGAAGCTTAGTGCACATCCCCTGACTCGTGGATAAAAGGAGTCTGTGTGTTGTGTGTTGATCAGGCCATGCGTTCAGGAGGAGTGTGTCCCTGCTCAGACTCACGTAGAGCATGCGCAGTCGGGTCAGGTGTGACTCATGTATCAGTGAGCTTGTAAGGAGTCTGAGAGGGAGGCATTTACAGCCCGTTCACCACACAGTAAATAGAAGTTGAGCCAGACCACCAACGATTTTACAGTGAATCCCACTGTCTGCCACCGTCTGCCTCGGTTTGTCTCAGTGCCTTACTAAATTGTGGATATACACTGGATGCAGTATCATTACCAGGTCACTTTTCACCTCAAAATCAGATATATTAAAGAACATTAAGTCTACTTTAATGACTTTTTTGTTATTTATTTTTTTGCATAACAACATTGTTTCTTTTATTTTAAAGTATATTTCCCTATCAGGCTGTCTTTGCAAAAATCAACCTGACATTTTACTTTTGTAAATGATTACCTGTTTTATTAATTATTTTATTTACTTTTTTTTTTACTTTTTTTTTTACTGTATACTGTACCTTTAAAAATTCAATGCATGCCAATATTTTTAAATTTTTTTTAATGGAAGTCCAAGGAAGTTTTTGACAAAGGTTTGATCAAAAATACGGTAAGATCCAATAGTATAAAATATTGTTACAATTTAAAATAACTGTTTTCTATTTGAATATATTTTAAAATGTAATTTATTTCTGTGATGTCAAAGCTGAATTTTCAGCATCTTAGTGGCTTTATTTTTGAGTTAATTTTTTCCATCTTTTGATTTTGTGATGAAAAAAGAACCAAATAGTACGTTCTGTGTGATTTGGTCTATGCATATTTTTGCATAACTAAAAACATTTTTTGTTAAATATATATATATATATATATATATATATATATATATATATATATATATATATATATATAAAAATATATATATATATATATATATATATATATATATATAAATAAATAAAAAAATAGTAAAAATAGGAATTGTTTTTATTTTTTATAAGCTTTATTATTATAATTATTGTGATTGTTATGTGATATCTTTTTTAGGGTCATGGGTAGAGTTGGCGATGAACAGAAACGTCACATCTCTCTCTTCCTCCGCTGCCTCATTGCCGCCCCCTTTAGCCCAGATAGTAGAGGAGGATGATGGGATGGTGGGGGGCCTGGAACATGTTCCCTCATCATCTTCCATCCACAATGGAGACATGGAAAAAATCCTGCTAGATGCCCAGCACGAATCCAGCCGCAGTAACTCCTCATGCGGCAGGTAGACACCATATTTATGTTATATATATGCCACAAAACCCAAAAACCTTACTAACCCTCAAAACGTAACACATGCCAAGCATGTATGAGAAATGAGAGCAAATTAGAAAACATACAACATGAAAGGACACAAGACACAATTGTTATTTTTGGGTGAACTATCCCTTTAAGATGTTGTTTACATAGTCCACGTTTATATATAGTGAACAAAATTATAAACGCAACACTTTTATTTTTGCCCCCATTTTTCATGAGCTGAACTCAAAGTTCTAAAACTTTTTCTATGTACACAAAAGGCCTATTTCTCTCAAATATTGTTCACAAATCTGTCTAAATCTGTGAGCACTTCTCCTTTGTCGAGATAATCCATCCACCTCACAGGTGTGGCATATCAAGATGCTGATTAGACAGCATGATTATTGCACAGGTGTGCCTTAGGCTGGCCACAATAAAAGGCCACTCTAAAATGTGCAGTTTTTTCACACAGCACAATGCCACAGATGTCGCAAGTTTTGAGGAAGCATGCAATTGGCATGCTGACTGCAGGAATGTCCACCAGAGCTGTTGCACGTGAATTGAATGTTCAATTGAAATAGGCCTTTTGTGTACATAGAAAAAGTCTTAGATCTTTGAGTTAAGCTCATGAAAAATTGAGTGTTGCATTTATAATTTTGTTCAGTGTATATTGAGCTGAGAGGATAAGGCCATAAAAACCCTTATCTCACTCAAACTCAGTGAGTTTACAGTAGGAATACAGTGTTCCTCTCTCATATGTACACAGACTAATGTTCTCTCAAGCACTGTTCAAACAGAAATGAAAACTGCCGTTCTAAACCTGTATGAATGTCTTTGTGCTGGGGAACACAAAAGGAGATTTTTAGTAGAATATCCAAGCTGCTCTTTTCCATAAAATGAAAGCTGTTGGGACAAAAAATGGCAACAAATGATCATAAAATTACCTTCTTAAGTCATACAAATGTCATGTTAATGACAATTCTTAGCTTACTTCAAACTGCTGTGTCCCACAGCCCTCCTCGACCTCACAGTCCTCAGGATGAAGGCCAGATCATTTTCGATGTGTACATGAGGAGGGACAGTCAGGTACTTCCTCTTGAGAACATTGTGGATTTTCTAATTGATGGAATGTACTCTGGCTTATCTTCATTACCTGGCTGAGCTTGTGTTTGGGTGTGTGTCTGTGTCCACTCAGGAGGAAGTCATGGAGGAGATCAGAGATGAGGACATCTTAATGAGGATTCAGACTGGGTCGCAGACTGGTCAAGTAGACCCTGAGAATATTCCGCCTAAGTAAGCACTAGAGATTACTGTTAACTACTATTATAGTATATATTACTATATATTACTATACTATAGTATATAACTACTATTATAGTAGATATATTTTTATGTCTATTTTCATTATGTTTTGTTTGTTTTAGTTTTGTGACACACCTATGGTGTTTTTTTTTGTTGTTGTTGTTGTTTTTTTCTGGCTTAAAACAAAGTTTGCAGGCGGTAAGATGCTGTTGTGATGATTTATCTTTCTGACAGGGAGTTTCATTTCCGGCACCCGCGGCGTTCAGTGACTCTCAGCATGAGGAAGTCAGGAGCCATGAAGAAAGGAGGCATCTTCTCTGCTGAGTTCCTCAAAGTGTTTATCCCCTCGCTGCTTCTGTCCCACATCCTGGTCCTGGGTCTCGGGTAGACACTTCTTAAAACACAACCACACTTCACACATGTGTAGTTTATTCTGCCTTCAAGTGCTACATTTTAGGAGTACAAAAAGCAAACCGTGACAGTTAAGTAAATAACTTGTTTCCTACATCATGCCTTTAAAATGATTGTAAAACAGCATGTAAAATTAAAATAACTTGCAAAATTATTAATTATAATTCATTATAATTTAAATGATTTGTTATTTCTAAAAGAGAGAGAGAGAGATTTCTGCTCGCTGATCTTTTTTGTAGATTTTAAATTTATTATATGATATTATATATCATAGATCAGTGTTTCCACAGTGTTTTAAATCAACAGCTAGGCAATTCATGTATCTAGAATTCTGAATTTCCCAGTCGTACATACAAATTTGCTTGGTCATTCATGTACTCAAAATTTGTAAATACAGTATTTCTGACTCCACTTGAAAGGTATGTTACTTACTACAAACGGCCTCGAAAACGCACAATATCCATCTTTTTCCTGAGTACCCAATGAGCGCTGCCATGGATTCTAACTTCCATTTGGATGTTCCGGTTTCCATAGAAATCCTTGTTAAAATGGGATAAACAGATTGACAAAATTAATTAAACAGAAACGTTCTAAATATAACTAAATATAAAAATGTGTGCAATGTAAAGCATCTTTCTGCTATGAGGTGGATGAAACTTCTGCGTTCAGAAAAAAAGGTGGATATGGACAGCATACCATGCAATTTTGTCAAAGCTCACAACTAGTTTTTTCAGACTAGCTATGAAAACACAACTCTCATTCCCAGTGAAACAATAAATAAACTCAAAACTGTTGAAAAATCTGCTCTTGGAAATCTTTTGCTCCCTAACCCTAACCGTAGATTGCGAATCACAAAATCTTATTCTGCCGAATAATGGTAACAGTGTTCATATTACACCACCGAGACGATTCACACACCACTGATTAGTATGTATCTTAAAGGGAAAGTTCACAGTTCAAATGTAGTCATCATTTACTTACCCTCATATGGAAGCCTGTTTGCTCCACTGAATAAAAATAAAACAGGTTATTGCGACTTTTATCTCACAATTCGTCTTTTTTTCTCAGAATTGTGAGATATAAACTTCTGAGAAATAAACTCGCAATTGTGAGTTATAAAGTCAGAATTGAGACTTTATATCTCGCAACACTGCCTTTATAACCCACATAAAGTCAGAATCTCATAAAGTTAGAATTGCGAGATATAAAGTCGCAATTGCGAGAAAAAAAGTCGGAATTGCGAGGGAAAAGGTTTTGCAATTTTTAACTTTTTTTTTCTCAGAATTGTGAGATATAAACTCGCAACTGCAAGTTATAAAGTCCAATTTTGAGGGGAAAAAAGACTATGTTCCCAGAATCGTGACTTTATATCCCACAATTCTGACTTTATAACTCGCAATTGAGAGTTTATATCTCGCAATTGTGATTAAAAAATTCAGATTTGTGAGATAAAAATACGCAGTTACCTTTTTATTTTTTATTCAGTGGCGGAAAAGGGTTTCTATACCCTCATGTCGTTTTAAACCTGTATGAGTGAAAGAAACACATACAGGCTTAAAACGACATGAGGGTGAGTAAACAATGACTAAATTTGTATTTTTTGGGTGAACTATTCCTTGAACAACAGTGCAATATTTCACATATGAAGTGTTTGACTTTTGAATTCCTCTTTCTTTTGTCTTGTATCTCTAAAACAGGGTCTATATTGGGAAAAGACTGACAACTCCCCCTGCAAGCTCCATTTGAACACAGATCTGATCAAGTGCCTCAGGCATGACGCAGGTGGATTATGGAGAAGGTTGCAGTTTGTACGAAGAAGCCCCCTGCTGCCCCTTTCTACCCCTTTTAGTCGTTTCAGCAACATTTCTCCCTTTTTTAGTAATTCCTTTAATTAGCCTTTCCATTTTGGAAAGCGAAGTAATAAACTTCTCCTCATTTCAGGTCCTTTTCTTTCACGTTACCATTGTCTGTATCCCTTTTCCAGTTGTGAATGTTCTAACACCCCTTTAGTAGTACTATTACATTTTGGAAGTATTCGGAGTATTGCATGAAACCAAATGCACACATGCTAGCTCCACACTAGCTCGATTCAGCTAGGAGGCAAAAAACATCCCGTTTTGGTCCAATCAGATGACCCAAAAGGTGATAAAGAATCCCCCCTAGTTTTCCCCCCTTAAAATGGAATCAACCAAAATCTATAAATTATTGAAGTTATACGAGCATGCCTAAGCGCATTATTTATTTCTACAAATGCTACCAATTTAGTTTTTTTTTTTTATTGACTTCAAGGGCGGAACGCCAGGATGATGGACTTGGAAGTGTTTTGGGAAGGATAGGGCTCTCCGTAGACCCCAAACTCACTTGGTGAGGATGGAAAATTTAATAACTCGGACATTATATGTTTATGACTGAATCACATGCAATTTTATACCAAGGTTTGCATAATCTTTTACACAACCCTGACAGAGACAACACCTGTTACTCTTTTTTTTTTTTTTTTTTCATCTCATCTCAACATAGATAAAAAACAGTCTAATGGGGCTGACGGATCCCTGTATGAAAAAAAAAAAGTTATTGTTTTATCTGTTTCTCTGTGTTTGTTGTGTTGTTTTGTTAGTTTCCTTCACATACATATCAGGACCTAGTGATTTCTTACTAGGCATAGCCTACTTTGCAATACTGCACAGTTAACCATTAGCATTCAGAGCTGAGAGGATCTTGCTAACAAGGACACTGGCTTCAGTGTCAGACTTTCTGGAATTGTGTTGTACACACTCATACTTCTCATAAAATTACATTCTGTCATTATTTACTCAACTTCATGTTGTTGCAAACTTATATGATTTTCTTTTATCTGTGGTACTCAAAAGTAGAAGGTTTGAAGAATGTCCGTGCTGCTCTTTTCCATACAATGGAAGCTAATAGAGATAAACTGGAAAAGAGCAGCTTGGGTTTCTTTCAAAATATCTCCAAAAGGTTGAATAATGATGGATTTGAATTATTGCGTGAGATACTATTGAAACACACTTACACAGTAACAGTCACACACATTTAGTGAACACTAACACTCCAGCACCACAGGTGACTGTGCTATCCTGGACATGAACATCCATCTTTGAGAACAGGGTTTAATTTAGAGTGAATTATCCTCAAGTCTAGCTGTGTTTTTGTCTCTTTTAAGTGTGTTTTGGTTGTGTGAGCACATTTCCTTCGGTCTATCTGAGGATCCACTTCTCGAACACAGCTGCCAAAACCAACTGAGAACTCAACTCTTATGAACTTTGTGCCTCGTTTCCTTCATCATGTTTGATAAGGCGTCCTGTCATCATTTCCTGTCATCATGTGTGTGTTTTGTGCCACAAGCTCGTTCTTCTTGTTGTTTTGCACCATCTTGGTGAACATGAGTTTTGGAAGGTTTCTTATATGCTTTGGATTTTTTTTAAAGTCTTGAACAATCAAGGCAAACTAGAAGAGAAGGTACATGATAGTTAAAGGTTTAAGTTCTTTCTTTCTCACAAAGAAACCTCCTTTGTGGAGATACTTTCTTTAGACTTCAATGCGATGATTAAATTAATTGTAAGTTTACTGATTTGTCAGACCTTTTTTTCTTCCCCTGTTGGACAATGATAAAAGTTTTCAAATTAAAAATTTAAAGAACAATCTGCATTTATTTGTTTTGTTTTGTGTCCCGTTGTCACCAAACATTCTTTTCTCTGTCTGTGGACATTTCCCATCTGCTCAATTTTTATCAAATATATCTGTTCAAAATATATTCAGGAACCATGTTTTTAACACTGTTTATCAATAGAATTTTGTTAATTTTACCTAAAAAAAAAAAAATCTGTAGTGCAGCATTAGCAGTGTCATGTAATTATTATTATTATTTTTTGTCAATTTTATTTTAATAAAAATACACTTTTATTGTTTTAAGTCAAGCATCACTATGACTGTTGCTCAGTGTCAAAACCTTTTTTTTTTTGTAACAATTTATTTATAATGCATTGTAAAAGTAGTTTTAATGCATTAATTATGCCTTGTAATACACCTCATAATACATTATAATAATTGTATCCACATTACACTTATCAATTCATTGTTAAACTAAGAATTTTAAATTTGGTTATAATTACTTACAACAAGATCTAATGTATTACAAAGCACGTTATGAATAATTGTATACCTTTTAAAAACCCTTTATAACGCATTATACTTGAAGACTTTAAAGGTGACCTTTTTTACCAGTATATAAGCATCCAGCAATACTAGCAACCACTCAGAACACAGCATTAGCCCATATTTGATCTCCAGAGCTGGGAATGTCTGGGAATTCGACCTGGGGTCAGATCTTCTCCGGCTCTACAGTTCACACACCGAGCCCGTTGTTGAAACTTCTGTGAGATGATTACTTTGGAGCCAGACTGCACCAGAGACAGATAGAGAGTGACGTCTGAGGTCCTTTCATCAACCGTTTGTCATAATACACACAACTCCCAGTTATTATGATCTCACCACATTCCTCCCATTAGTGTGGCTTAATTTCTCATTGACATGTGAGGGTTAAGCAGCCCAGGCTCCTCCTAAACATGAATTCGAACCATTCTGGCAACTCTACGTCCCACCTTACATCTGACTCATGTTTCTTGCACAAGTTCATGCCCTCATCCTAACTGTGAATATGAAATGCTTGTCATATTTGTGCTCTGTCATTGTTTCTGTCAATTGTTCACAGTCTCTTGCTGAAGCTCCTTATGGTACATCACTGAGAGTTAAATGAGCAACACAGTGCCATTTACGAAGGCCAGTTATATGATATCAGTTGCTGAAATGCTTCATCTGTCCTTTGATTGGTTTTACAGCAACCTGCAGAAAAGCTATTAGTATTGAATCCATTTCATCCATTGATTTTGCTGCACAAATTAATTTGTGCTATAGGCCTATATACTCGCTCCGCGCATTTACCCAGGGCTAAGAGGCTAAACCCTATTTTACCGACACTAAAACGCCTGAATTGCCTTTGTGAGTTCACCTGGTTTTAATTTAATTAAAAATAAACGAGTTTAGATGGCGTTGACAGTCTAAAAGCGATACTCGAGTGCCCTCTAGTGGCGCAGATGGGATATTAAGGGTGTGTGCCTCGTTCTGGCTGAACACGACTGGGTGAGGAACGACATCATTTGTATTCCAAAACGTTGTGGTGTCTGTTTATGGATACTGTTGCCTACAACTACACGTCTTTTTTTTCCACAGTTTGCCGCTGTCAGGTCTCTCAGCGCTTTTAAATAGCATTGCAGAAGCCAAATGATTGATGAGTCAGCAGTTGTTGCAACCTGCAGGGCGTTTTCATACTGAGCACAGAGATGCAAATTAGATCGCAATACAGTGGATCGGCATGAATCTTAATGCACGTTGTTTTGCCATGATTAATTGCATCTTATTTTATCCAAGTGTGCCATATTCACACAAATAAACACAAATCAAATTATCCAAATAAAAATTCACAAAATAACTACTTCACATGTAAATACAATGTATGTAAATTTAAGCTTTTTTAAAAAATATATAAAATAAGTATGCCCTTCAAATAATAGGTAATAAAACTGGAGTTCCTGTGAGTACCATATTCTACCGCATAGGCTGTAGTGGGAGGAGCTGTGATTGAATTCCCGTCTTGTGATTGGCTGAAACAGGTGTTCTGAGGTTCCGTAGTCAATGATGACTGAAGTATGCATGCTTGTGTGTGTGTGTGTGTGTGTGTGTGCTACCAAAAAAAGACCATTATCTAAGCCACATAATGACTTCTGTTAACCAGGGAAGTGGTTTGGAAGTGTCTGCTAAGTTCTCTCTTTGCAACGTCAGTTTTATGTATACAAGTCTGAGAAATGAATGAAACGGGTTGATCTTTTGTGGGACAAACTGTCTTTCTCACTTTCTCCCCCTCGGTCCGACAGCCTCAGAGACAGTAGCTAAAGTAGGAACTCTTTTGAGTGTGAGGACACATGCTGTTGTTATGGAAACTGGGCTTTTGGAGCTATTATTGTGAGGCTGCTTTGGAGAAGCAAACAGAACGGTGGGCCTCTAGTGAGTGACTCTCCATCGAAATGTTCCACCGCCTAATATTTGTTTATAAACATACACAGCAAACAATACCAAATGAAAAAATAAATAAAATGTGCGCAAAACGTCTTAGCTTTTTTACTTCACAGCGAACTCTATATATTCTCAGAATAATTAGATTACCCAACGAATGACTCGTGTGTTTTGATTCTTTTTAATTAATCTCTTTATGGTTCTTCTTTTTAATGTATCGTCCAGAACGAATGACTTAACGTGATTTGGTTTTGATTTTTAATGAATCTTTTTCATGTCTCGTTCTGAAAACGAATGATGTCAGCCGTTCTTCAGTGCAGTCGACTCGCGAGCTAATGAATCTTATGAGTCCGATCTTCCCAGAGATTCAAAACATAGCGCTACAACGTGACCAGTATTCCGATTTCTGAACGATGAGACGGTTCTTTTTACCAGCTCAAGAAAAAAAAAAAAAAAAAGAAAAACACATTGAATCAGTTAGAGCAGTTACTGACTCACTTAGACTCACTGAACCACATATTATTATTATTTATCATTTTGTTCGAATCTAATTGAAAAACTGCTAATGTATTTTGCCCGTGACTTAAATTAGCCTACTGAAATTAGGCTATTGGCTAATTGTTAATACATGTCAACATGTACAGACACTGACACTGAGTTTATGGTAACTATTTTATGCATATATATATATATATATATATATATATATATATATATATATATATATATAAAGACAGAAATGTCACCGTATTTTGTTAATTTAGTGTTTTTATGTATATATATATATATAGTGAGGATCAATATGTATTTAGCACATTGGAATATAAATATACAATTATTTATATATATATATATATATATATATATATATATATATATATATATATATATATATATATATATATATATATATATATATATATATATATATATAAAAATAAACTTTATTTTCTATAGCGCCTTTAAATGGAGATCTCAAAGCGCTTAAAAAAAAACAAATAATACACTTTATAAAAAAATACAACAAGCAAAAATATGAAAAGAAATACAAATCAAAAAAAAAAAAAAAAAAAAAAAAAAAAAAAAAATTAAAAAAAATAAATAATACAAATGTTCAATTAAAAGCTTAAAAAATGCTAAGAGTTTTAGCTTGCCTTATCTCAATAGGTAAAGAATTCCACAGTTTATATATATAAACAAAATAGCCCAGACCAGATGTAATCTTATATATATATATATATATATATATATATTTCATTTATTTATTCTCTTTTCATGGTAATGCAACACGAAATGCCACAACAACAATCCAACAAACACAACAAAAATACATTCCATGACAAGAACAAGACTAGGCTGAAGAAAAAAAAAAAAATCTTATAAACTCCTACCCCACTCTTATATTAAGAAAATTACAAATTAGATGGCCTCACCGACATAAAAAAATAAATAAAAATGAAAACACCAAAAAATAACAAAATAGCCAAGACCAGATGTAATCTACTTTCAATTTTAACATTTTTTTTCTTTTCCCCTCTTTTAATTATTAATTCTGCTTAAACAACACTAAACAAACAAAAACAACAAATATATATATATATAATCTGAAATTGTCCCATAATGTGGCTACAGACAGTAAAGGTAATAAGAATTACATTTCCCCCAAAATATTTTCCTCATAATTACCAAAATAATCCAGAAAAAAATAAATAGAATCGTTAAATTCCCCTTCTTTAAACAAGACGTAACACAACGGCCAAATACTGTACATATCAGCTACTGTACGCCCATCTGACACATGTGTGCATAAAAATAGCTCAGATGGAGCATAAGAACGCGTCCTGTGTGAGCTTCCACTCATAACCCAGATCATATAAACAGTGAATCATTCCTAACCTCCGCGCGTGGTGCTGAACGGACAGCGCCCCTAACTTTAACCTGCATGGGCGTGGCTCTTCAACTATCGACGGGACGACGACTCAGACCGCGGATAAAATAAATAATAATAAAAATTAAGAGTCATTATCTGTTCTACGACTGCACCGACCATACATTTCTCTTTGTGTACCACATCCACCGCGTGTTCCCCAAACACACACAGCGATTGCTAACAAAGGTATCTCACAATAGGCATTAAGTGACAATTCATCCGGGGAAAAAGCCCTCAGATATGGACACATTACATCTTTAACCCTCAAAACCCCGCATCACTTCCGCTGTTTCTCCTCTCCTCTCTCCAGCAGAGCGTCACCTCATCCTCCGTCGGTCTCGCGTCTAATACGGTAACATCTCTGGATTTTCTCTGAATGTTTGTCATCGCTTCAGTAGATATAATACTATCAAATCATGATGTGTATGGTTTAATAACAACATCATTTGCACGGTGCACATTTATTTGCATTCGTTCTTTGTGTTATTGTATTATTCAACAGATTGTTCAACATGAGTAGGCATCTTTTCTAAAGGGCTTTGCGATCAATTGCATATTAATATGCAGGGCTGAATGGTGAACGGATAATAAAATGTATTGTTTTGGCGACTCATGTAGTAAAAAATCCTGAAGAAATGCTAATGGATTGTTTTTATTATTTCACTTCATTTAAATGTTTACATTCCGTTAGTATTCTTTTAAGATTTCTCTGACATGTACAGGAACCTCCTCGCCTCACATACAATGTTGTTTCTCACCTCCTAATGGGAAAACTAACATTTAGTGTCCACAGAGCTCTCCAGCCGGAGGTTTACACGAATTTGCATCCATCTGACAGTATTCACTGAGAGAAATGTCTGCTGCCGGAGATGTGCCATTCTTCCAGAACATGGGGAGCTCCAGCCCCAACCAGCCACGGCAGAAATTCTGTGGCATGTTCTGCCCGGTGGAGGGCTCGGCTGAGAACAAGACGCTGGACTTTGACTCGCTGTCCTCAGGGAAAGGTCGAGTGATCGAGAGGCAGAAGGATATCTCCAAACCACGAAAGGTGGAGATCAGGAGAAGTACTGGAAAAGAGATTCTGCAGAACCTAAACGACGAGGTAAGAGCTGCAGGGATTGTGCACTGTCATGTGGGTGGAAACATTAACACTATTGCATGAAGCAATCTTCATTCAGATGCAGCCTCCTTTGATTATAATAACAATCAACCAGACAAAAAGCTGTGATTTTCAAAAAAAAAAAAAAAAAAAAAAAAAAAACCTTGCTTGGAGTATATTTATGTATCTAGATTTGAAAATATTTCCATATTGTAGCTAAAAAGGGGAGCTGTAGAATCCAATCAGTTATGGTAATACTGGTTTACAAATCATTCTAAAAATATGAAATATATTTTTAAAGTCGACACCCTAAATTGTTTAATGATTGTTTTTGTACTTATTTAAAAGTAGTACTTTTTTTATGTTCTACTAATTTGCAGTCTATATTACATACACAGCTAATAATTTGCAGAATGCTTGATTCTGATCGGTCAATCTCAATGTTGTTGTCAAATATTTATGCACAATAACCTCTAAACTTTATATTTGACTCAATCAATCTCATAAAATGCTAGTTTCACTCTGCACTCTGTTTCGTCTCATATGACAGAATAATTTCAACTCATTGTCTATTTACTGAGTATGTAGAAATATGTGACATAATGTACAGTGAGGTGATCACTATCATGAAATATGTCCCTTTAGGATGCTACAGAATCTGATCACCCTGTCTGGGTTTATTTTGTGATAACCAGCTGACTTTGCAATATTTCTTGTTGAAGTTGAATAAAATTATGAATTATTTTAAGGCTTGAATATTTGCTGTTCTCACAAAAAAAAAAAAAAAAGGTAAACTATACATAAAATGTCTTTAGTCATTATACATAAAGTTTAGAACTTATTTTATTTAGAAATAAGATGAAGCCCTTCTAGCAACAGGTCATTTTTTCAAAATAAAGTGTACAAACCTTAAAAATGATGATGATTAAAACATTCAATAAGGTTTTTTTACAGTCCAGTTGTTCCTAAGAGCCCAGTAATTCAAGAGGCTGTATGTGTGGGCCTTTGTATCTGGATGCAGTAACCATAGTTACAGTGACAGTGATGCTGAGCTGTGATTGAAGTACGCCCCAATGGGGCTTTAAGAGCAATAACTTGGGACCTTTTATATTATATTCAGAATTACCCTCCTTTTTCATATAAGAGGAGAAAATTATATAGTCTTTTCACTGAATGTTGTCAGATGATATGAGCTTTTATACATGGTAACATGATCCTACACAGTCAAGAAAACGCTCTGTCACCCAATATACCAAACAGGAAATTGCTCTATGTTTGGCAAGTGTGATTTAAAGTCACTCTTATGCTTCTTTTTATTATTATTATTATTTTTTCCTTCACTGATAGGCTTTAATGACTGCAGATATCAATAGCATGTTTAGGTCTGCTGCACTGAGCCCAAAGCAGCCAGAAGGACTCGGATATTGAGCTGTAGTGTTTGCATATTAATAAACTAAGATTTGGGTAAAAGATTAACTTTAAGAAGGCATTATGTGTGGTATTACATACAGTTCTAAATTGCTAGAGCTAAAACTTGCAAACATAAATTGTTTTGTTACCACTCAAGTGTATTTTTTTTTCTTAAGTTTAAATGTCTTTAAGTCACATTTATTTGATTACTGTGCACACAGCTTATCGAACCACTTACTTTCAAACATAATATTCAAAGTAAAAATGATTTGACAAAAATCCTCGCAGCATGAATATCAAGAGGTTTACTTAGGGTTACTTTATTTGAATAAAACAAGACTTTGCATAAAATTTGTGATTTTATTTTATCTATCGTATTAATTTATTTTATTATTATTTTATTATTGACTGTGGTTTGAGATTATTAAGTTTGTTTAGAATAAAAACAATATTTTAACATAATTTATACATATATTATGAACAATGAATAATATAATGAATATATACAGTATATACAGTAATAGTATATCCTAATATACGATTTAAAACTACACTATATATATATATATACAGTATATATATATATATATAAGAATACTTATTGAATAGGCCTAATATACGATTTACAACTATACATTTCCCTAAGATACATATGCCTTTTAATTTTTTTTAAATATATATATATATAGTATATATATATATATATATATATATATAATATATATATATATATATATATGTATGTATGTATATAATGAATGTTAATCTCAGTTAAACACATTTTATGTATTTTTTAATTAATAAGTCAATAAAAAAGTGCCATGTCACTGACACTCTTATTAATCTCCATAATCGTTTGCATGCAAATTATGTTTATTATTCATCACACAGTTTTTGTTTTCCGTCATTTTCGATCAGGTCATGCAAACACTGATCCGTGTGTGCCATTAAACCCATTGTCTGAAACACTGGTCACCCTCTCTGTGGACTCAGAGGAGGAGCTGCAGGCTATCCAGGGCGGGGTTGTGCGCATGCGCGCTGCTCTCCGCTATGAAAATCTCTCGTTTTGTCTCAGACTGTCTGGGTGGACTTGGTGCATCAGTGGAGAGGAGATATTGGGCACAGGTCCTTTGTCCTTTACATTTCTAGCGCTTTTACCTCCTCAGTTCGCCTCTTAATCCCTAAAGGACTAGAAAAACTGTCCTAAACCAAGCCATTTCCCCTCCCAAACAGATCGTTGCATCCATTCTCACAGTGATAACGGTTCATCAAAGGGAATAGAGCATAAAGAAGATGTCTGGCTATCAGGGCAAGAAGAATATTCCCCGCATAACCGTGAGTTATGGAATATCTTCTTTAATTATTTACTTAGTATAAAGAATGTTTATAAATAGTTAAAATATTGTGATAATAAATGCAGCTATTTGATTTGCACGAACGCTGATCTAAACGCAACACTCGCTGATCCCCTGCTCCGCGTAGCTGCGTTACATTACGTTGCTCAGGTGCTTTGGAGCCGGTAAACGTGTGATGTTTTAGCGAAATTAAGCTGTCAAAGTGTTTAATGTATATCTTGAAGCAGTACTGCAGCACGGCATTGCGTTCTAGGACTCTGATGAGATTCACGCCCCATCTCCAACCGCGACGCAACAAAACCGGAACGCTTCCCGTTTAATTAATGAAGCTGTTTTTCTGCTTGCGTCGCGTCGCTCGCGTTAAGCGTGACAATGTGTAGCGAATAAACCGAAACGTTCCAAACTCTATTTAATAATTGCATTAAATCAAGCAGCTATGAGAGACCAACTGTCTGACCAATTGTGACTGACGCGAACACAACGTGTTTGAAGGAGCGGTACAGGATAATGGAAAAACGCATGGCAAACCAGGGGGAAAATGAGCAGATTTCCTTCCTCAAGGCTGTAGGTTTGAATTATAATAGCTGCATGGCCCATACTTCTATATATCTTTGCATTTGCTTAAGCCTTGTATTGAAATGATTGTCACAATAGAATAGACATTATCATGCTTCCCCACCCATCTGATTATAGCATATCCACATGACATCACAATGCACCTAATTTGATCTGTTTTAGAGTAAAACATGCTGGAAATAGCTGTACGGAGACGGTCGAATGGAGCTCCCACTCGGCTCGGCTGGTGGCGGGTGTGCCTTTGTTTCTTTTCAAAGGAAGCTCTTTGGGCTGAGGTTTCGGGGAGAGCTTTAGGACACCCTTTTAGATTCCCTAAGCGATGTTGAATGAGAAGTAGGTGGGTTGTGGTTTCCATCCAGCATGTTAAGGAAACCGCATCCAGCTCTTAGTAAGATCTAAGAGGTTGGAGATAAGCCAGTCGGAGAGTTGCACGTGCAAAAAAAGACCGAAATGTGCAGCTGAGAAAACATTCAGATGGTAACAAGGAAAAATAAGCAAGAAGAATGAGATATCTGAGAGAAATGCTTGTAGAGTTGCCTAAAGCTGTGTGTGTGTGTGTGTGTGTGTGTGTGTGTGTGTGCCACACCCCTATTACAGTGGCATGTTTTTTTTTTTTTTTTTTACAGTGGCCTATTTAGTGTCGCGTCTATGGCACATCAACGTTTGGGAAAGTAATGGGAATGGAATTTGACTCACTTCCAAATGGATCTGTTGACATCAAATAGCGCAGAGGTCACTCGGTCGATTTTTACTTGTTGCGTCCGTTCTAACTGTAGTCACAGCTTGGCCCCGTCAGTCATCACCCCTTGTACTGTAGTGGAATTCATGCAGACCTCCCAAGCACACTGTGACCCAAAGACCTCATGCATAAATATTGTCCTCCCGGCACAATTAGGTGAATTGTTCGTAGAGCGGATATTTAAGAGCAATTGGCTGTGGAAACGATGGACTGTCCATCTTAGATCTGTATTTCCTGTGATTTTGTCTCCTGCATAAATAGACCCAGGCGTGGTTTGGATGCACACATAGTTGACACACAAGCATATGGCAGCGTAGCTGGTCGGCTGGAGGGCGGCTGGGATGGTTAAAGGGTGGGTCGGTGTGAACCAGCTGCATTGGTCAGCTGCGCAGACAGGCAGAGGAGGGTGACACCTTCTTGAGCCTCATTAAAGATGAATGTTAGCTTTAATTCTCCACCTGCCTGGTCACTTTCAGCTGTAGTTATGAGGTCAGACATCAGAGAATTTTTTTTGCATTCATACATTTTTTGACTGTATAGTCAGATTCACTTGTTTTCATGTTAATCACTGACTGGCATTGTTATGTCACCACTTATTGCTTCTGCTTTCTGCATCAGACCTACTGTAAAAGATAAAAAGATAAAAATTAATGAGTAAATAAAGAAATCGAAAATGAGTAAACAAGTGTTATTTTGGTATTTATTTATTTTTGTAAATATTTATATTCAGTGTTTATTTTGATATATATTTATTTACTAAACAAAGATGAAAGTTTTAATATTAATCAATCATATATATTCACACATTACACAAATATTCACTTTATTAACTCAATTATTTAATTACTACATAAAAAATACAAATATAATTTACATTAATAATTAAATAACCGCATAAATTAAAAAAAACAAACACATAGAGCAAATGTTTACATACATATTTATTAAAATGGGAATTGTATTATTTATTTATGTTCACTTTACTCAATTATTTAATTACTACAGAAATATATATATATAGATATATAGTATATATATATATATATATATAAATATTTATATTTTTCTTAGTAATTTAATAAATAATTATTTAAGTAAAGCAAATGTTAACACAAAACATTTATTACAATTGTAATTTTTGTGAAAAAAAAATTTTCATTAAAATAAAACAATTTGTTTAATTTTGTAAAAATATTTGTTAATAATATGCAAGTATGTGTATGTAATATGTTTGTATTTGCAATATGTATTAATTTATTATTTATTATATATTAATAAGAAACCATTATAATAAATATTTACTATCTTTCTGTGGTACTTAAAGAAGAAGAAACCTTTATTTTAAATATTTACTATCTTTCTGTGGTACTTAAATTGGTTTAATAAAGGAAATATTTATTAAAATAAAATATCCTTTTTAAGAAATGAATGAATACATATTTAAGATAAACTAATTTATTAATATAAATAAAAAATAAAATATAAATATACATATTTATGTGTTACTGTATTAAGTAAATAAATTCATATTTAAGTAATTATTTACAGTATTTATTAATTTATTTAACAGATGATAGTTTTATTTACATATTTATGTGTTACTCAATTAATCATTTACTTATATTAATTATATAATAAGATAATTATTTAATTATATTATGAAAGATCATCTTTTGTGGTAAATTACATTAGTATAGTAAATAAAGTAAGTAATTTAATTTATTTAAATAAGTTAAAAAAAATATTATAAATACAATAAAATATGATCTTTATTTAATAAATAATTTTAAGTAAAAAAAAGTAATATATAGATAAACATGTATAAGAAATGTATATAAAAAAACAAACAAATTCTTAAATAAACAAAAATGTTTAAGGAATTAAATATTTATTAAAAAGAAAACTACATCATCTTACTTTTGCATGTTTTTTAGTAGTTTCGATTGTAATACAGTGTAAAATTCTGTGATTCCAAAAAAATAAAGCCCTCCTCAGCCCCGTTGTCTGGTTTCCATGGCAACCGCAGCAGCTCCAGTGCAACCCAGTGATATGTCCCAGAATGCACTGCTGACCTGCTGTTGTGCCTCTCGTTCACCCCCCACCGCAAAGCCCAATATCCTCTCTGACTCGTATCAAGCATTCTGCCAGGAGCGTGTTTTCTTACAACATACAAGATTTCCATTCATAACGGCTACATTTGCGCTTCAGAGGGGAAAAAGGCACCAAGCACGCAAACAGTCAAGCCACACTTTCGGTTTTCCTTTAAGAGGATCATAAACGGATCGACCTGGCAGCTAGAATCCGGCTCAACTAAATCCGTTTCTAAACGACCGAGGGATGGAATCCCAAGCGGTTAAACCCAAAGCCTGGAAGTCAGTCAATATGGATTATTATTAAGCGCAAATTTGCTTCAGATCTCAGATGTGACGTCCTTTATGGTTTGATGTTCATGGACACTAATTTGTCTGTTTAAACTTCCATTATCATTTTCGGCATGCAGTAAAATAAACATGCTGACCTGAAGACTTCCTGTCAGTATCCACCACTTTGTCTCTGGAAAAGATCCAAAACAAACACCAGTTCAGGTCATAGAGTCCACATTTCCTCTAATTAACATTACAACCTTTCTGAAAATGGCATAATGCCTTAGCCCAGCACTGATGACTCTGATTGGTCGGTTTGTGCATGCAGACAGAGGAAATGGATGGCAGTGATTGTCTGGGTTATGTAATGCATGTTATGAAGCAGCTGTTGAGTGTGGCCGACCGCCAAAGCCACTCGCCTGGTCCCAGAAGCACAAAGATCTGGACGTGAAAAGTAGAAGGCATTCTTCTTCTGTAGAAGCTGGTGTTGGTTTTTCTATAAATTGAAATGGTATATGAGAGCAAATGAAGCCCCGTTTGGGTTCAGTAGTGTTGTTTTTCTTGTTGTGGGATGTGTAGTAGGAGATGTCAGGTCACTGGAGTATTTGCTTTCATCGCTAAGTGAATCAGGGCAGGGCAGGCGCTTGGGAAAGCGCACCCAGGGCCTCATGTGGCTGGGTGTGCCAACAAGCACGCAAAGAGGCAGAAACGCAGGACAGAGCTGCCTTTGTCCCGTGCGGCTGCAGAAAGGCCTTGTGACGGAATGTTCCACCGCTCCCCCTTTCAGAAAAATGGGCCGTTCTTCTTCCTGGGTGATGTAAAGAGATCCCTGCCAACTTAAGCCCGGCTCGATACTTCACAAACCTAATCCTTAAAGATCAAAAGATACTATTTTCATCTAATTCACTTATTGCTTGGAAAATGTAGAAAGCGCACAAATTCAGGAAACACGTTCCTGAGGACATGTTTTGTCATTAAGATAACCCAATGAGTGTTTTTGAACTTTTTCCGTTCTTTCTTGTTTTTCATTCACTGAAGCATGAGACTGATTTCATGCCTCTAAAGCCTGAATATAGCACAAATCAATAGCATTTGGGACCATGTTGTGAAGAAGCATTTTACTGGTTAAACCTATTAAACAAAAAACCGCATCCCTTCACTGAATGAGGACAGTTTTTATTCTATATAAAGATTGCTAGCTGTTTGTTAATTATTTTACTTAATTACTATCAGAAAGGTGCATGTTTTATTATAAATATGATCAGTTTTTGTCAGGCAATAAAGCAAATAAAGAAATATATGTATATATGTATATAAACAAATATAAATATAAAACATATAAACAAATAGAGAACGCTGGAGTTAGAGAGTCCTTTTTTTAAATAAGAACCGTAGTTAAGAGGGTCAAGTTTTCTTAATAAATAAATAGAAAACAAGTAGATAAAATAAAAATAGAATAGAGAGTGCTAGTGTTAGAGGGTCAAGTGTAGATGGAAGAGATGTGTTTTTAGCTGTTTATGTATTAAATGATTTATATATAAATATATATAAATAAATACTTATTAAAGCGAATATATAAAAAAGTATCAAATAAAATATATTTATTTAGTTAATAAATCAATAAACATTTATTTACAATAAAACTATTACATATATTTAGTAAATAAGTAACAATTAATTCTTCTTCACTTCTTTGTACTGTCTCATATTTTCATCACTGAAGTGTGATGCTTTTCTGGACTTTTTCCGTGTTTAAGTGCTATATTCGTGGTCTCGGGTTGCATCTACAACCTAGAAAAATGTGACAACACGTTTCTGCTTCCACTCAAAACTGATTATATAATAAATGATATGTGGGGTATTTTGAGCTGAACCTTCACTGACACATTCTGGGGACACTGAGGACTTATATTACATCTTGTAAAACGGGGCATAAATAGGTGCCTGATAGATATGCATTACAACTATTTAGGTCTCTTGGGTTTTGTAAGTCTTGTGTTTTATCAAATAAAAGTTGAGTGCATGATTCAGTAACTCATATCATAAAACAAAAGATTATCTTGCCGCAACACAAGGTAACCTATAGACATGGTCACTGAATGAATCCGAACTGAATAACTTTGATGAACAGCTTTGAAAGTTTGAGTAACTGAGTGTATCAAAATCCCCTTCACTAATACAGTACACATATACTAGAAATAGCAATCAGATCAGAGTAAGGGTGACTCATTGTCTCCAGGGTTCAGTGAGCACATTGTTAGTGCAGGAGACAGATAAATGTTCAAATGGTGGACATGTGTTTTATTGTAAAGGACCAGGGATCCACTGATGCCGCTTTATAAAGAAGTGGGGGTGATGCTATACAGCTGAATTTATAAGCTCTGATTTACGGGCTCCTGGATACATTTGTATTGTACTGGAGTATATATTCACAAAGAGTCTGTATTTAATGAAGTCAAAAGGACAATTTGCACGTGTACTGCAATAGGGATACTTAAAGCGACCTTTACTCTGGTGTTGCAGAGTGAACCGTCTCTTGATTAAAGGGGCGAAGAATTGTGAACGATGATTCAGTCGTTCTGTTGCCGACCAACTCTATATCGGTCAGATGGCCTGATCAAGTGAGTGTAAAAAATATATTAGCTGAAACTGTTCCTTGAGTAGTCTAAGATTATAAGGTTAATGTGTGCATAATATGCTCCTTCAATCATGTGACACATGAAGAGATAATGAAAATAGCCCTTGAAAATTTGTCCCTTAAAATTAAAATTAGATTGCTCAGATTGTATAACTCATATTTCTTTTTTATATCTCACTTACAGGCAGATGGGAGATGAATCTGATAGTGCCTGGCGGGGTGGACAAACCATCGATGATCACGGGCGTATGGTGATGCCGGGGTGGATTGATGTGCACACCACGCTTCCAGATGCCTGACAGTGGGCAATGACTGCGGCCGAGACTTCTATCAAGGCACCCGTGCCGCGGCTGGCTGGAGGAACAACTGATCAGTATTCAGCCAACTTGCGAGTGTGATGAGTATATGCTGAAAAAACTGAGCAAGGACTAGTGCTGTTTGCATATCAAACACCCAGAACAGGGTCATAGCCGCAACTTAGCAATGCATAGCAACCACTCAGCACATGTCATTGAAACTACATACAACACCTAGCCAACATCCAATCTGCAGTGTGCTACACCAGGGAGCCATCAACATACCTAGCAACACCCTAGATCCACACACAAGCTATAGCCTTACCCCAGCGAAGCTGTAGAACAGCCACAACACCATATCAACCATAGCAATGCCCTGGGCAAATGAGCATAACACCTGTGCAAACATTATGAGTATAGTTAGTTAAAACCCTACTCAAAACAACTCAGAAAACATCACCCACGTCTGACTGGACTTCAAGAAGAGATTCATGGACTTTCAAAACAATCCTTATGCCAGTCAAGAATGCCATGTAGCCATCTACCAAATGCTATTGACGGTGACATACAAACACCTGCCAACCATCTAGATGATACACTAGTTACACCCTGACAGCCAATGAAACAATACTGCAACAGCTTCGCGTGGCAATTTCCTGATCAACACCTAAGCCACAAGCACCATATCTGCAGTCTAGTAATATTTTCAAGTAACTTGCACTCTGGCCAGCCACTAACAGTGTTTTATGGAATAGCGCATCCCACCAAAGCAAAACCGCCTAGCAATGTTCTAGCAAACCACCACTCAACACAGAAAGCAACATCACTAGCAACCACCCACAACTCCATTGTAACACGCAGCACTACTTTAAGATACCTCCCCCAGTTACCCCTGTCACCAACTTCAGCACCATTGCAACCAGCAATGCCCTGACAACCACCTACCACAATTAACTAGCAATGCTCTAAGAAACCACCACAATAGTAACCACTTAGCAATGCCTTAGCAACCACCTACAATGCCACCATAACCGGCAAGCGCAACGGCAACCCACCTACTATGCCACATAACAGCACCATGGCAGCCACTAGCAACTGCAATGCGCTTAGCAACCACTGGCTTACCCTGGCAGTACCACAGCTTGCTGGAACAGAGTACACAGTAATGCTTAATTACATGATAGCCAAAAAGCATGGCAACTGCTAATATATAGTTATCAGAAAACCAGACACCTTTTCTAGTAAGCAATGCGCCTAGAAACCACTCCTTGTGTGTCATAGCAACAAACAGCAATGTCATAGCAACTCAGCTAGGCAAATGGCATACATTTGCATCTACCTACAACACTTTGCAACAGTATAATGACCCAGCCACAAACAATACCATAGCAACCACCAACACCACATAGTAACCACCTAGCAATAATCTAGCTACCATCCCGCATCACCATAGCAACCACTTAGCAACACTCTTTTGGCAACCAATCCACAATGCCACATAGCAGCAACACCACCTAGCAACTAACCAGTAATGCCATAACCTGACAACTACCCACAACATCTGAACAAGCGCATAGTAATGCTCAAATGGTATTAAAAACACTTAGCAACCACTAATATCTAGGAACCAGAAAATCATAGATCTGTGCCAGTAAGCAATGCCCTAGAATCCACTCACAGTGTCATTAAACCACAACAGTGCCATAGCAACCTCCTAGCAAACGCCATTGCATCTACCTACAACATAAAGCAACTGTCTAATGACCAGCCACCAACAATACTATAGCAACCACCTACGCCACCATAGTAACCACCTAGCAATAATCCACACCACAACAGCAACCCTGACAGCAACCCACAATATCGTAGCATAGGGTAACTTCATGAGCATTTTACCATTTCTTTTAAGAATGTTATATACAAACATAAAATACAAACATAAACACAAAAACCTGTCAAAACAAAATGTCAAAATTAAAATTAAGAATTAACTTAAAGAATCCGTGACAGAAAAAATACTTAATGTAATTAACTACTACTACTAATAAAAATTATTATTAAAAACATTATTTTTGAAGGAATATTTTTCAGAAAAAGTATTTACTAGAATTTATTTAGCAGAAAAAAATGTAAATACACACACACACACACACAAAAAAAAAAAAAAACAAACAAACAAAAAACAACATTATCTATATATATATATATACTTTTATATAATATAATATATATAGTCTATATATCTATATATATATGTTATAAATCAGTGATTAGAGATGTTGGATTATTATTATTAATGCAACAATTAAAATGGAATCTGAAATTAATAGAAAAAAGCTTTGGTTTATAAAAAAATAAAACTTTAATTGAGAAAAAAAAAATTCATAGGCCCTCACAAGGTAATTTTTCTAAACCTTTAATAAATTGTGTTTAAGATGGTGTTTTATGATTTTAATTAATATAATGCTTTTTTATGTCAATACAATTTAATGTAACCATATACACAGAGTCTAAAAAATTTATATAATAAAAAGAATCTAGAAAAATTCAAAACAAAACCAAAAAAAAAAAAAAAACAAATTTTGAAAAAAAAAAAAAAAAAATGGAATTTAGGAAAAATAAAACAGATTTCATAGGGCCCTACATAATATGGATGTCAATGGCTACCAGC